>NC_090022.1:82687890-82702890 GCF_037176765.1 Anolis sagrei
GCGGTCTAGTTCAACCTAGGTTTTGAATGCTGACTGGAGAAAGACAGAAAAGGTGATAACTAAAGGGCAGAGATTGCTATTCCTGTGGTATTCATCTCTTTATTACCCAGGCATTACCCAGTGATTAACAGATTATTAAATGAAATTGTCCAAATTGGAACAGCTGAGGGATATGTGAAAATCATTGAACAATAGTTTTTGGCCAGGTATCCCTTTTCAGGCATGCCTACTTCACAAAGTTGTTATGAGGACATAATAGGGGTGAGGGGTGGGTGAGAAAGTTGTATGTTGCATGAATTCCTTGAACAAATGGTTGGGTATAATTTTAATCCATAACATCAGTAATCGCTGCAATACATTTCACAGTGGGATGTGACTTTCCTGTAGAGTCCGAGGGAACTGTCGGCAGTTCAGGATGCCAAACAATGAAAATATGAGATTTATTTTAAACCCCACTGGTTGAAAGTTGATTTACCCAGACACAATTGAAGCATGTCTGAGATAGTATCTTCCTTTATCTGTGAAATCAGCTGTGGAGGCCTGCCTTCCGATTCTATAATCCTCTAGTGGAAAATGGAAAGAGCAAAAGGTGTAGCTTTTTGGTCATGGAAAATGGTATTCTGTAGCTCATTAATGTTGATAGCAGTATGCTATTATGATTTTAGGACAATAGTATATCTCTGCCTATTTATATATATATCGTGTGTGTGTGTGTGTGTATGAGAGAGAGAGAAAGGAAGAGAGAGAAGTGGGATTTGGTATTCATGGTTGGAAGAGCTAAAGAAGTAGTATCTCAAAGAATGCTACTTCTTTGACACCTTCCCAGAAAGAAAGTTCAGTTCCAATTGCCAGGTGTCTTGGAGTGACTGTGAAGTGGAGCAAACACTGTTCCCATCCAAGAATCAAACAGATGCTTGTAGGACAAGATACAACTTGGACAAGTTTCTTTTTTTGATAATGATGATAATTACTACTGTTGTTACTACTGCTACAGGGTATAAAAGGTAAAGGTAGTCCCCTGACATTGAGTCCAGTCACGCCTGACTCTGGGGTGTGGTGCTCATCTCCATTTCTAAGCCGAAGAGCCAGCGTTGTCCATAGACACCTCCAAGGTCATGTGGCTGGCATGACTACATGGAGTGCTGTTACCTTCCCGCCGGAGCAGTACCTATTGATCTACTCACATTTGCATGTTTTCGAACTGCTAGGTTGGCAGAAGCTAGGGCTGATAGCGGAAGCTTACGCCACTCCCTGGAATCGCACCTGCAACCTTTCGGTCAACAAGCTCAGCAGCTCAGCGCTTTAACCCACTGCACCTCCGGGGACTCCTACCACAGTGTATATACCCTTGCAATTAACATTAAGACAAGTTAAACAAGAAAATACCCATATTTACACAATGTGCCATTGAATCTAATGTGCCATTGAATCTAACGCATACCTCCATTTTCAAAACCTTGAAACCAAAAAAATATTTGCTGGCAAAAGTAACACACAGTGGCAAAATGTGCACTCTGTAATTTGGCCAATAAGGCCACAAGGAGAGGCAGGTAAGAAATAAACAACAACAACAACAACAACAACAACAACAACAATTAGTTCCCAGGTCAGAACTTAATTAATTAATTGACTGTTTGATTTTATATATAGGACCAGAATGCATATCTATATGCTCTCGTTTGGGGCAAGATGTTTCAAAACAATTGACAGTTTTGGGGTGGCATTCTTTCTCGTCAAAAATAAAAAAATTTCTACTGATGGCACTAACCAGAATTGACCCATTGAATTAATGGGATCAATGATATTTTGTTTCATCATTTCACAGCATTCAACAATGGGCTTACTCCAGATAAATCCCTTCCCTGTTCAGCAGTTTGGATATAGTTCCAATGACACAAACATTGCTTATGCACTTGGATTCCTTATATGAGCTATTCTTGAATACTGAGCATGTAAACAGTGTAATACACAGAGATTATTCTTTCTATGTTCTAAAGCGGAAAAACGCCTCATTTGTTTAGCACTCTAAGAAGATGTAGTTATCAGTGAACATGAAAGAATATTTTAATGCCTGCGTGGGAATATATGGCGTTATAATGCTGAGCAAATCCTTTGTTGTTCTGTAAGTACGGATCACTCTGCTACACTGCCACGTTGTTTGTTCCATGGCATTTCTCCTCCCTAAGAGACTAAATTGAAAGTAATTGATTCTCTTTCGCTGTTCATATAGCATTTTCCAGGATCCGACAGTCACAGAATTCTTTATGAAAAACAGAGTTGGCTGGCACATTTCCTCTGATGTATGTGAGTTTTTAATGTTTGACAGGGAACATTTTATTCATTTAAATGACTTGGAATAATTGCCATACAAGTTTATTAGACCTCCAGAGAGCATTGCTTAAAGGTTACAACATCAAAAAGCAAAGCTTATTGCAAAATAGATGTCTACCTCTTCCCCAATTTCGTTTTACTTATTTAACATAAATGTGCACTGTGTTTCTGTGTGTGTGGAGGTATTAATCAGAAATCTTGTACCATATTTGTTTAACATATTGAGCTCATACTGAAATCCTGTAATTTGAAAATGTCACGCATATATACCTCCCCCACCCCAACTTGAGTGTTTTGGGGAGATAGAGTGGAATATAAATAAAGTGTTGTTGTTGTTGTTGTTGTTGTTCCATATTGGACAGGTAGGCATTTCCACTTCTCTCCAGGATAAATTACTCTTTCAATGTGTGTTAGTAAACCTGATTGTTAGTGAAGAAGGTTCAAAATGAAGTGTAATCTTTAAAACCTGATTATAATTCACCAGCAGATGCTGCCTTGTTTGCTGAGAGTGGGCTTTTTTTTGCTGCCTCTCTCTTGCTCACAGTACCCCAAAGCTTTCTTGACTAGGTCAGGCTGTGGTAAGAAGCCACAGAAAGAAGAGATGAACTAAGGGAGAGGCTTCCTCTTGAAGGAAAAGTTGAAGAGGCAGTAGCTGCTGCCGCTTCTGCTACTGCTTCTCTAGGTCTATGAAGTCCGAAGGAGAGTAAAAAAAAATGAAGTATCCTCCTCCATGTCTTCATATCTGCTTCCCTGAAGCACCAGGTTGTGAATATGCATAACTGATCAACTACATTTATTGGCATACATGCATGTTTGCTGCCCCAACTAGGGATACACTTTTTTGCCCATTTTCTTCTCAAATGAAGCAACAAATAATTTTAGCCATTTTTTTCTTGCAGTTTTCAGAGACTTTCTGCAGTTTGAGATTTATCCCATGCCAAGTCCATGCAAAAGATTTCTAAGTAGAAAATGCAAGGGGAAAATGGCTAGAATTATTTGTTTTGTGAACAATACAACCAGGTGCACATTTACTATACAATAAGTTCCAAAGAGTAATAATTCTCATTAGCCTGAGTTTCTTTTTGTCTGATTACCTGAGAATTTTTTAAATTATTTTTAATAACATGTTTGAACCTTTGCCTCATTCCTAGCCCCAACCTTCCTACTGTGTGTATCTCTCAGTGAGCCCATGGCCTGCTTGGTATTGTTCCTCAGCAACTTCTCTGAAATATAGTAGTGCTAGGGCAACATACGTAGCCAGTTGCAGCTGCTTTTCCAATCACATAAGAGTAAGGGGAAGAAATTCTGGAACCCAATGTTGTTTCCATAGTATCCAGGTCTATGAATGCTTCCATAGTGTTCCTGCACCTGCCTCCTAGCAATGTTTGCCAGTAAACATCAGCCATTCTCTTCAACTCCACCAGCTGCTCTTTGGAAATGAATGAATGTGATAACCTCAGTAAAATAAATGCAATGGAGAATCATTGCATGAGTTGCCAATCTTAACTAGAGAGAGGCATATTTGTAGTTTGAAACTGTCTGATTGGGAACATTCACATATGATGCAAAGGCTACTTCTTACTTGTTCCCCTGGAGTAGCTCTTGATCATTATTGCTCCTATGAAAGTTAAGGGGAAGACTTTGCAATGTGTGTGAACATTCTGGACAATGTAAATTCAGGGTTTACAGTACAACTCTGACTAAAAGAAGAACTATGGCTGCAGTCTTTATTTACCTAAAGAGCAAATCCTACTGAACACTGTGGGATCTACCTGTCAGCAAACACCATAGGATTGTGATGTGCTTGTGATCTGATGAATGCACTGTATGAATTACTAAGAGAGGTAAGAAGAGCAGCCTGGAATGATGCAGAGATGAGGAGTAAGATGAGCTATTGTAAGAGCAGGAATTTACCAGCTGAGTCAAAAATGTATTGCATAGACCAAAGTAAAAATTTTGACCTAGCCAGTGATAATTCCCAACCACTCTTTGATAATTTTAGTTTCTGTCATATGTGAATCTCCAGTCTAGTTTATACAAGACTGATGCTCTATTTCAACCTCTACCAACATTAACTGTAGCCTTTGCCCTATTGACTATACTGCAGTTCTGTGGCATGGCCTGCATGATTGTTTGTATGGTCTTGCTTGTATGGGCTTCAGTTTGTTCACTTCCACTTGGAAGCTTTTCCAGTAATTTTTTACTCCCTAACATTTAAATCTCACATTACAATAGGATACCACAGTGGGTCGTTTAACATAAACAAGCTAGCATTTTGAGAAGGATGCAAAGACAGCAATGAACTTTCTAAAAACACTAGTGGGATTCTGCCCAGTTGGTCTGTCATATCTGCAGAATCACTTCAAAATATACATCCTTTACGCAACTGATTCTGATCCCATTGACTTCAACAGCCAAATTTCTGCTGACTTGGATGGAAACAAGATCAAAGTCCAGCAGTTCTGTCAGTCATAGAACAGAATGCATTTCCTGGATAGATCTCCACATTGGAGAGAAATGCCACATGGCAACTAGAGAGCATATTGTATTAGTCTAATAACTACAATGATGACAAACAAAAAACATCATGGGACAGAAAACTAGGACCATGTGTTCCAAAGAAGCACCATGAGACCAAATGGAAAAACAAAGTGTTCTCCTTGGCTGTTTCTACTGAACTAGAAAGTCAATTAAGAACAAACGTTTCTATCCTGTCCCTGGAACCCCACCCCAAAGGAAAGATAACACTTGATTTTTGGGCTTTTGAATTTTTTCAAAACAGAATTATCACTGTTGCTTCAATATATTTAATAATCTTCCCTCAAAAACTGGAACAGCAGGATTTTTTTTAAAAAAAACCCAGATTTCAACATAAGCACATATATTTTCTCAGCAAATTGTGCTATTTGTTAATACAAGGTTCATATTAACAAAGGAAACTGTCTTTTGCCATTTTTGTTAGAAAATCTTTTCATATTTGTGATATTATTGTTAGTATCTGTAGAACAGAGCTTGGAATTAACTAGCAAATTAATCCATTATCAATTCATTAGATATCCAAGGTACTTTCAGAATGTCAGGTGTTTCCAGAATGAAATGAAAGTATTTCCTCTTCATGGAGGAGAAGTGGAACCTTTCACCCCTATTGATAATATTCTTGATTAACTTATGTTATATATTCACTATTTTCCTGTTAAATTGCAATGAATAAGCTAACCTGGATCTAGAAAAGAGTGAACTTGTTAGACACTCAATTATTAAAATTTGAGATCAACAGATTTTATTCAGGATCCTGTGCTCCTGTATGTGAAACCTGTGTTCTACTAATGGCTTTTTGCAGCCATATTGTTTGTTTGGGATTGAGAAGGTAGAAAGAATGCAGTGATTCAGTTGTGTCAAAAAATGTTCTACATATTCTACATGACTCTCAAAACAATTCTATTTAAGGACTTCATCAGACAGGCAGATGAAAGCAGAGGGAAACATCAGACAGCATGGGACAGCAGAGTGAACTTTTTTACTCTGTCCCCTCCCATCCAGGCCTGTCGGTTGCCATCCCATGCCCTTTCCCCCATCAGGTCAGTCTCCCCTGTGTTTCTCCGCTTTATGCCATGAGGAGTCAGACTGTGTCTGATAAGGTCCTAAGCCTCTACTGCTTTGATTCACTGACTATATACAGCTGCCTAGTTATTTTACTTATGGTGGATCTGTATGCTCTACTTGAAAAAAACCCAACATAAGCATTCCCCATTTACCTTTAACAAAGAAGACCTATAAAAGGTGAGTGAATGATACATATTGGTGGGCATGGAAGGAAAATAGAAAAGGAATTGTTGCCTCTAATAAAGTAGACTTAAGTCTGTGAAAGACTATGCTACCAACTTCTCCTCTCAGTCTCAAAGACGCTACACAATCCCTTTGCACACTGATTGACACTGACATGGACATGTCTTAGAATGAAAGAGATTGTGAAATAAGATATCATTCTTTTAAACAGCCTTTCCCAACTGACATTTTCCAGATATGGCTTAACTCCTACCATTTTGAGACAACAGTCACATTTTAGGATTTATAGTCCAGGTTGGAAAAAACCAAAGGAAAGTGACCACATAAGGAGAAAAAAGAGCATATCTGAAGAAGTCAACAACAAAAACTCTAAGGTCAACAGTGGCAGAACCCATGCCATTCTCATTGCCTGGCTCAACACTAATATTTTAAGTTAATTAATGATAACTCAATAATCATTTGAATTATTAGTGTTTGTGGCAGTGGATTAATTTCCCAAGTTTAACATTCAACATTGTCAAATTAATGTTCAAATCTACCATTCCAAGCTCTGCTATAGAGTGAGAACTGTGCATAGATGAGAGTTTGCAATACAATTTCTGTAACCATGATCAATGCATTCATATATTATTGTTTCCTTTCCCCTTTAAATAGCCTGTGCTGAGCTTGTACTGTGAGGCTGTTTATTTTATTTTATCTTTGTGACTAGTGTCTGGGGCTAAGGCACTCTTTCATCTATGTCACTTTGCCCCTATTCACTTTGCTAACCTGGCCCTGCCGGTTGCTAAGGGCAACTGGCTTATTTATTGCAGAGCTAAAAGGAAAACACTTAGCTTTTCCATTTATTTGTCCTATACAGATTTGCATCTTTTTGTTCAGACAAGCACATACCGAAAGACTTTTAACACTAGAATCCTTTTTAAGTTTCAGTCTAAACAAGGGCTTAAAATATACATTGCAGAACCGTCATGCATCACAGAACAAGCGGAGTTGCTTCAAAGTAATGCCTTATCAGTAGCCACTATGATCATAGTCTCTGTGGTTTATATGCAGTAGCATCCACATTAATAGAAAATAGAATATAGGGAATGAGACTACTGCATGAAGCAGTCCTTCGAGATCTGGTCACTCCTTTGAGCCTTAAGCAGCCTAGTAATTTACTTTGGGACACATCAACACTTCACTTCACCCCCCCCCTCCCCCCAGTTTCAGTATTTCTGTTGTGACCAGTGAGACTGATGCTACATTTGTGGATGGATTCATTCCATGGGCTGCAGAAAAAGGAGCAATGCATTCACTCTACCTACCTCAGTGGTGAACCTTTTGGCGTTGCAATGCCATAGCCTTTGGAATCCAAGTTACCTCCCACCTTCATGGTGTCACATGGCTTTCTCTGTTCAATGTACTCATTCATGGTAGACTCTAGCAGGTAGGCATACTTCCCTTTGGATCTCCTCACACGTTTCATCCCCTCTTCTGTTGTCGGCACGAAAACAGAGGGCTCAGCTGACTTCATGTACGTCCACATCTTCTCAAAAACCGCTATTTTAGATCTCTGTCCAGAATAGCATAAATCCACTGCTCTTAGCATGTATTAATACACAGAGCAGAGATTCATACACCAAGGAAGACACACATTTGCTGGGCTGTGTGCCTACATGCTACATAAATATGTGTCCCTACACATTGATAAAGAGAGAAAATACTGAAGATTGAAGGCTGGTTTGCAGAGGTGAACAGTCTCCACACAAACCCTATCAGCTATTGCTTGGCATGTAGAGAGAGACTTGCATGAATTGGCACTACTCTGATATAGTTCTGCTGCAATTTTGGTGATCACAATGGGATATTTTATGGAACAAAAACTACTATGGATGGAAAAGGAAATATATGAGAAAGTAATGTTTAGCATGAAATGCATTCAGTCTACCTACCTACCTAAGGTTAAGATTGTTCGGGGAGGCCCTGCTCTCAGTCCTACCTCCTTCACAGGCACGACTGGTGGCAGGCCCGTAGCCAGGATTTTGTTTCGGGGGGGGGGGGGGGGCTGAATTTGGTTCGGGGGGGGGGGGGGCTGAGTCTGAGTGAAAGAGGGTCTACCCTAGCAAACCTTTTGTATCGTTACCCCAATACCCCCATGCATATGGGATATATTGAGCATGGTGATCAGATCATGATATGATTAAACCTAACAGTCTAAATAATGTACCAGTAAGGCCTTCTCACGGACCACCCTGAGAATTTCGGGGGAGGGGGCTGAAGCCCCCAAGCCCCCACCCCCGGCTACATGCCTGACTGGTGGGGACGAGAGACAGGGCCTTCTCAGTGGTGGCCCCTCATCTATGGAGCTCCCTCCCCAATGAAATCAGATCAGCCCCTTCTCTCCTTACCTTCAGGAAAAAAAAACTTAAGACATGGCTCTGAGACCAATCTTTTGACAAGTAATTGGAGCATTGCAATAAGTGGTCAAGAATCAATGTGACTGACAAATAGAATGGCCTTGGACTATGTTTTGGATGGTGTGATTTTACTTGATGTTTTAATAATTCAGGTTTTAATTGTAGGTTTTTAATTGTAATTGTTTGTTTGATATTTGTGTAAGGCATCAAATTGTTGCCTGTTGTAAGGACGCCTTGAGTCCCCTCCTGGGTGAGAAAGGCGGGATACAAATAGAGTAAATAAATAAATAAATAAATAATGAAATATAACAGTTGAGGCCCAGTCCTAGTATAAATCCTAAATTCTAGCCCTCTGTTGAAGCACTAACTCAGTGTCAGTGCACATGTTAGGTAGGCAAAGATCCAATCTATAGAATCTCCAGTATTTTGTAGTATCTCTACTGTTGACTCAAAGTGGAAGTCTCTGTATATCTTTTCCAGACTGATTATATGTTTCTATTGCCAGGCTGGAAAAGATATTCAGAGACCTGCACTTTGAGTCAACAATAGACCTGAACTTTGAATAAGCACTTTTTAAAATCTTGGATTTGTAATCACAAAGAGCAACGGAATGTAATTATTTCAGTTGTATTCTATGAAGGAGTAAATGGGCTAGATGAAACATAAGAGAGAGATGAGAAATAGAGGACACTGCACTACTAGAAGACTTTGTTCTTTTGGAACCCTTGCTACACAAACCCCATTTGACTGTAACATCAGTGTACTTACATACAGTAAATGATGCCATTAAATTACAGAGTTAACAAAGTACTTATTATTCTCTAAACCTGAACTGCAAGTCACAGGGTAATTACTTTTAATGCTGCTCACTGTAATTACTCAGTAGTCTGTGAAAGTATATAATTACTCTGAGTTTCTAGGGTATTAAGAGTATCTTGTAGAACCCTGTGTGTGTTGGGCTAGTATGAGTTTTTGCTTTGTATATTGAAGTCAGAACTAATTTCTCTTACCCTAAAGAATTCTTTAGTTGAACCAGCATCTAGAGTTCCATAAGCAATCTCTGTTTGCTTGGCCAAGTCTTCAGCACTCTCTATGGGAGACACCATTCTCTCTACAGTCAAGAATGCGGCTAGATTGGCCGTGTAAGACGAGATGATGATCAGGGTGAAAAACCACCAGACCCCACCAACTATGCGACCAGACAAGGATCTGCAGGAAAAAGAAAACAGAGGGAATGAGTTGAATTTTGAAAAAAAAAGGCATTGCTAAAGTATAGACTACAGTCCACAGAACTCTGCTCTGGCACAAGCACAAATGCATGGATAGGTAACTTGTTGAACTGCTGACATATCACAGGTTGCCCCCAGCGGTCAAGTGAAATGCATTTGGTGTGCTGCTTATCCAGACTTCGGTAAAGCTGTAAAATAAATTTTTGCCTATAGTTGCATTTAAAAAGAAGAGGTATTTTGCCATCTTCTAGTTATCACTGGTTTACAACTTCTAATATTCTTCACCAGCAGCTGCACTGGCTAAGGATGTTGGGAACTGCAACTGAAGAACCTCTGGAGAACTGTATTAAATTCTACCAATCCAGAGCAGTATTTCTATATTATGCCTTATTTAGGATGTGGAGGTGACTCTTCAGTAACTACTATTCCATACTATGGGCTGTTTGCATGCACACCTCTGCGCACATACAAACTCCTTTTGTGTGTCTTCTATAAGGATTAGTGGAAGACAGTGGCTTCCATGGCAGGGTTGAAGTCAAGCTACTCTGAGCTATCCAAGGTGCTGAGTTTTATTCCTTACTAATAAATTTGACATTTTGGGTGGTTTGTTTAAAGTCTGGACTAACATCCAGAATGGATTCACCATATCATTAATGTGATAGCCATTGATCACCACTGCCAAAGGTTCCAGTTTATGGTAGCATGGCATAGGGATGTATGCAGTTGCCTTTTAATCCTTGCAAGTGAGGCCAGCTCATTTTCACAATTCTCTCAGTGGAGAATGTGTGTGTGTGTTTGCACAATATTCACCTAATAGTTGTCCATCCTAAAACATTTCGAGAAACTGTTCTGCACAGAAATTCATAGAATCATAGAATCAAAGAGTTGGAAGAGACCTCATGGGCCATCCAGTCCAACCCCCTGCCAAGAAGCAGGAATATTGCATTCAAATCACCCCTGACAAATGGCCATCCAGTCTCTGCTGGATTGATTCATTCTTTTTGTGTGAAAATGTTTTTTTCCAGACAGTCATTTGTTTTTACTGCAATCCTGTATGAAAAATCCATGTGGCTTTTCTGCATGTATATGGACAATACTGTGTTGTTTATAGATAGCCCTGTGTGTTTTTTTTGTGCAAAAATATTGAGTGTGTGCACATGCACAAAAAATAGTAACCTTACACAAAAGGGGGTTACTTGGAAATGGAGGTTAGAATCCTGTGTAGACTTTATGTATGTGTAAGTGCTGAAGTTAAGAATACTTTGAATTTTGGTGTGACCTCCACCCCATGAATCCCATTTATAAAGTAGGAGCCACTGAGATTGATGTGACCCATTTCACCCTTTCTCAGGAAAAAGTTGGATGTCATTTCCATTCCCTCCTTTGACCAATCCCCATTGTGGTAGGTAGGAAGAGTCATAATTCCCCCTCACATCAGAGATCACTAGTACAGTGAACAAGAAGTGGGTGGAAATAGCAATGAGACACATCCCAAGCAAGTAGGAATAGATCCCCATCAAAGGCAGCAACAGCTGACTGTTAAATGAGATTGCAGGACTTTCACAGTTCCCACATAAAGGCTATGTAAGGACTGCGAATATGGAATAGTCACAAGTGTGTAACTGCAAATTACACATTTGCAACTGTGATTCTGGGCCTATTTTCACCCCTTCAAAATATATGGTTTGGATAAAATTCCATATATATTGCTACTCTACTCAAAATAATTCCAAAAGTAAGAACGTCGCCTGAAAGCTGTGTCAGATTGTTGTTGCTGCTACTGTGTTCCTTCAAGTTGTTTCTGACTTATGGCAACCCCAAGGCATCCCTATCACAGAATTTTCTTGGCCAGAGGTGTTCAGAAGGGATTTACTCTTGGCTTCCTTTGAGGCTGAGAAAGTATGACTTGCCCAAGGTCACCCAGTGGGTTTCCAATGGGGATTTTAATCCCAGTCCATAGAGTTATAGCCCAATGCACTAATGACTATACCATGTCATCTCTCTTGCAAAAAATTCTTATTACTGTGTCATTCTTCTCAACTAGGTTTCCTGACACCTGGGAAACCAACATTTCAGTCAGAAAATGAATAACAGTGGGAATTCTTTTCATCTCTAATGTGGGGACCAATAACACAGTGACCTTCAATCTGTATAAAGAGAGACTTCAAACAAATAATATCTACTTGGTGTATCAACAATAGATGAAAGAAAGAAAATAAATGTCAGGATAAACTGACTGGACTTTCCCTAATGATTTTATGTATACTGAAAGTGGACTACAATGCAAAGAAGATTACCATGAGAGCAGTGAAAAATGAGGCTAGAATATGGCATGATGGAGTGGCCAGCTCTGCTTCTCAGCACTGCCAGCATGCTGCCAGCATGGAGTCCATCAAATGAGGCAATGCTACTTCCTAAGGAAGGGTGTCCCTGGGCTCCCTGCTGGCAGCATGCTAGCAGTGCGGAGAAGCAGAGCCCAAAGGAGTCAAGAAGCTGGGGAGGAAGGAGGAGGAAGACAGGGACAGCATGCAAACATTGTGGGATGGGATCCCACAACCAACGGCAGTAAGGGAACAAATCAGTACACTGCCCCACAATTTCCCCTGGTGTTCCCCAGCTTCTCAACCTCCATGTGATGAAGTTCTTAGTCCAGTCCTTTTTAAAGGTAGTAACAGGATAGCTCTAGTTATGCGTCAAACAGAGGCTGGATGGCCATTTGTTGTGAGTACTTTAATTGTGTATTTCTGCATAGCAGAATAGGTTTGGACTGGGTGGTCCTTGTGGTTGCTTCCAACTCTATATTTCTATTATTCTGAGGAAAGAGTTGTGCTTTTTTAAAATGCAAGAACCACTTTTCAGAATCTACGTCAGTGGAAGTATCGTGAACAAAAAGATCTCTCTACCCCCATTTCTATCACCTAATGTCTGTGATTTTGCAATTGGAAAATCATATCCTGTTCAAGTTACCCTTGTTGGAGAAAAGTACAAATTATAGAAAGTATCAAAAGAAAGGGGTGGTGTAACCCAGCCATTTTGCCAATTATCTAGGTCAAGATGAACGACAAATGTAGCCTTTAAAGAGTTCTGCTATGCAATTTGCATGGATAAGCGAAATGAAACTAGCTCATGTATGCATTCTGCTCTTCCAGCTCCGTGATTCTGGTGGGCTGACCAACATTTCAAAAAATGAATAAGCATGTCTAGTATTACACATTTATGTGTCATCTTTCACCTTGTGTTGCCCTTCCTTAAATTGTAAAGTAGTTGCAAAATGAGCATCTGATGGAGAGAGAGTTGTTGCAGTGTCTATTCAGAAATAAGTTGTATGAAATTCAATGAGACCCTTCTAATGTCAAGAATTCTGACTACAGGCAGTCCCTGAGGTACACACATCCAACTTACAAACAATTAGTTAAGAATGGGGGTGAGACAACAGGAAGGGAGAGAAATCTATCCCTAGGAAAGGAAGTCCACTCCTGGAAGAGGTATCATGGGGAAAAGGTCCCTCAACTCAAGCTTTGTCACCAATCCTTGTTTCCACAACAAGCCAAATGTTTCAAAATGCAATTATCACAGGGACAGAAAGTGAGGTGAAATCTTATGAACAGGGGCTCAGACAGCAAAAACAAACACCACAGGGCCACTAATACTTTCCCATGTTATTCAAACCATCCCCATCCATCCCTCTATCTCTCTATTCTGTGGGTTTGTTCAAATTCAACTTAAGAACAAACCTACAGAACCTTTCTTGTTCGTAACTTGGGGACTGACTTTATGGCTGGATTCCCCCCAACTCCAGAGGCTACTTATGACAGGGGAGTTACTTACTTATGATAAGGAGAGTTACTTATGGCTATAACTCCCCTTCTTTGAATAGAATGGTGAAAGGGGAGAGCTTTGTTTGTCCCAAGAGAACCTGAAAGAAGCACTGACTCCATTTACTCTTTCCACTGTGCTGCTGCTTCTGGACTTTTTGAATGCCTGGTTGCGAAAATAACATCCAGAGTAGAGGGGGTTGTTGTTCTCAACTTATCTATGGGTCATATCCAAATCCATAATTTTGGCCTCAAAATCTGTCCTCACCATATAGAGGACAACATGTACACCAGTATATAAAGCGGTGGTTCTCAACATGGGGGTCCCCGGGTGTTTTGGCCTACAAGTCCCAGAAATCCCAGCCAGTTTACCAGCAGTTAGGATTTCTGGGGGTTGAAGGCCAAAACATCTGGGGACCCAGAGATAGAGAACCACTGATATAAAGTATTATTTATTTTCCAGCAGAATAATGAAATATTCAACATTCAAGGGACCCTGCCAAGAAAAACAGTAATTCATTATCTGCACTTTGCAAAGCCTGTGGGGGGCATTATTCTTTGGATGTCTATAGAATATAGATGGTTTTGTTTGTTTATTTGCACAGAAAACATCTTTGAGCTCCACATGAAAAATATGAAGATTTAAATCTGAAGTTCAAACTCAACTAAATCATTTAATCATGCGCCTTTGATTATATAATCTTATGATCTTTTGGATGTGAGAATTAGGAGGATACTAGATTTATCCTTAGGCTCAGAAGATTTATCCTTAGTCTCAGAAGAAACTGAAGGTATGTTTCTCCCTTGTAACTATGTAATGACTTCATTAACACATTAACCATTTTATATCCTGGAAGACCATTTATTGATTTATTTTATCCCATCGTTCTCTCAATCTAGGGATTCAAGGTGGCTATTTGAATGTCTTCTTCCTAAATGTGACAAAAGAAAGTCTGTTACAGAAACTGCATCTATTTTTATTTTTTTTGCAAATGGCAAAAATAAGAGTTAAAATGTTGCCTAATCAAAATCTTGCTTTTGCTGCACTGCAGTTTTTTATATGCTTATTGGTTTTGATTTGGAGTTCTATTTTCAGGTCTGTTGCCTGAATCAATATTTCACCTACCCATTTAGAATAAAATAACTTGTCAGGTAAAGCTGGAAGATTGAGCAAAGAGGTGGTATCAGATAAATACCAAATGTGCCTAGTGGCAAACCCATCCATAATAAATCGGCACCTTTTCACTTTTTTTGAAATGGTGCAAATGAAAAGCCATCACCTTGGTATAGATGTGGTCTGCCCCTAAACGAGAATGATTTGATTTTTTTTTGAACATACATGCAATTACAGTTTATCTCCTTCAAAACAGGCTCCTTATGATCGAATACAGTGATTTCAGCATTGCTGCCACTCTTCATAGTAGTGTAGCACTTAAGATG